>NC_138771.1:97087570-97093070 GCF_965119305.1 Pelophylax lessonae | reverse complement strand
TTTAGTGAAGTTTAAATTGCCAACATTTATTTAACTAAAGCACACCTACACCTCAAAGCATGACATTCAGCCTTGATAATGGTCTTTGTGGCCCAGATATACCAGACCAGGGTAGCACAGGCTGCAAAATGGAAAAAGACAGTTGGTAGCAGTGTGGACTAGATGCTGGTCCCAAGCTCAAAAGAGCAGGCAGACTGGCAGCGACAGTTCACCATCAATGCATGGGGAAAAGATGTCTGCCACGGGAGTGGAGCAAGACCACTCCATTTGTGCCTTAAAAAAAAAAAAAAAAAAAACCCACCTAGATCATTTACCTTTCTGCACACCACTCGAGCGCTGGAGAGATACTGTTGTTTAGTGGAGTATAAGGCAAGTAAAAGTACTTATATCATCCCTTGGCCCTAAAGGAGCAGGTAACCCTTCCATTGCGGGTACACCATGAAATTACCTTAATGCTGGGACATCTGAATGTACTGTTCCCAAATGGAAAACATACACTCACTGGCCACCTTATTAGGTACACCTTGCTAGTACCGAGTTGGACCCCCTTTTGCCTTTAGAACTTCTTTAATTCTTCATGGTTTAGATTTAACAAGGTTGTAAACAAAAAACTGACCTAAGTCAGTAAGTCAGCGCTCACTGACTCACAGTGGAAGGTGAATGCACACACAAGCATATATAAACATATAAAATGGTAAGGCAAAAAAATTCTAAAGAAAGAGGGGAGGAGGGGAAAATGTGTGTGTGTTGTGTGTGTGTGTATATATATATATATATATATATATATATATATATATATATATACTATATATATATCATAATATATATATATATATATATATAGTATATATATATATATATATATATATATAAACAAACAAGTCAAAAGATGGGAGTGCAAAAAACCTCATCTATGAACGAAGTCCTTTCCACAGTCCGGAAAAAATCACAGTGTAGATGATTCCTTGTAGTGGATGGTCATGGAGTCCAAAATCAAGGTGTATGTGGCATATAGAGTGCAGGCAGCTCCTCGGGAGCGTGAGGGACCCTCCAGGCATATAGCAAAAAAAGGAAGAAGACAGAGGGCGGCCAGGTCACAATACTAGTATGAGAAAATATGACAATTTATTGTAGTGACCTTACATGTACAAACGATCCAAAATACAGCCAGTAAACCATGAACAACGGTACTCGCAATGGGACACATCCCGGGATGATCAGATCCGGGGACCTGCTGATAACGATCCTGTGGATGTGTGGCAGTGTCTATGATACAGGTGCCGGTTACTGCTGTAGATGGCGCAGGTTCCCTGGATGGGCAGCCTTTGCAGATGTCTGTGTACAGCAGGGTCGATGGAAGCAGTGACCCGGAACAGGAAGTGATGTCAGCGACCTGTCAGTTCCTCCACGGAGTCTGACAGGAACCAGAGAGCTGGATAGAGTGTGGATGGCGGGCCGCAACGTAGTTTTGTAGGTTCTCCTCCTTCATCAGGCAGGGCTGATCTGATCATCCGGGATGTGTCCCATTGCGAGTACCGTTGTTCATGGTTTACTGGCTGTATTTTGGATCGTTTGTACATGTAAGTCACTACAATAAATTGTCATATTTCTCATACTATATTGTGACCTGGCGCCCTCTGTCTTCTTCCTTTTTTGCTAGATTTAACAAGGTGTTGGCAACATTCCCCATAGGTTTTGGTCCATAGTGACTTGATAGCATCACGCAGTTGCTGCAGATTTTTCGGCTGCCCATCCATGATGCGAATCTCCTCTTCCACCACATTCCAAAGGTGATCTGGTGACTGTGGAGGCCATTGGAGTACAGTGACTTCATTGTCATGTTCAAGAAACCAGTGGTGAGATGATTTGAGCTTTGTGACATGGTGCATTATCCTGCTGGAAGGATCCATCAGATGATAGATACACTGTAGCCATAAATTAATAGACATGGTCAGCAACAATGCTCAGGTAGACCGTAGCGTTTAAATGATGTTTGGTTGGTACTAAGGGGCCCAAAGTGTGCCAAGAAAATAGCAATTTGTGTTGCCAAGCAATTAAACAGGTATACCAAGAAAAAAAAAAAAAAAAGTGACAGGTGAGTGTATTATCTTTTGCTGATTATTTCTTATAGATGGAAATTTCATTTATTTTACCTGGTGAACAAGAAAATGAACTCTGAAAGCTGTGCTAAAAAAAAGGCAAAGTACTAGTCATCAGCATTGCCTGTGAGCATCCTACAGGTGATCATTTTCCGAGCATGGTCTACCAAGCCTTGTTCTACATTGTGCGTTGTTTGGTGGTGACCATCTTTGTAGAGGCAGGGCTTTACTTCCATATGATAGAGCCTCCAGCAAGGAGGGCAGTGATGAACACAACAGTAACCTCACCATATATCCCTCCAAAATATGGTTAGACTAGTATTTAGAAGTGGAGATGGTCTCGGGCGTGTTCGAGTTCCCATGTGCCAGGAAGCCAACCTTGCACACCGCTAATCACAGGCAGTGAGACCTTTCCCGATCTGTGCAGCGCGGAATGGGAAATGTTTCGCTGCCTTGATTAGCGGAGTGCAGAGTCAGCTTCCTGGCGGGATCGGGCAGGTGGGAACTCGAACATACCAGAGCCCATCTCTAATCAGAGACAAAGAAAACGGAGCGCCTCGAAGTGCAGCAATTTATTAAAAGGTTAAAAAACACTGGTGATAACAACTCACTAGATAGGAGTAAGGTGAAGGCTTGTATGCTTCGGTGGCATGTTACAAGATGGATCAAGTCCCAGGGGTCCTAGAGAGTGGAGAGCTCCGTGCCGGTCGGGTGGATGGATGGACGCTGCGCTTGGAATCCTCCATCTTCCCAGTTCCGGGTACGGCTAGGGTTCCAAAGGACCACGCTGGAACGCAGCGCACGCTGCGTGACATCACCGGAGATGGGAGTAGCACGACGCGTTTCAGAGCTCGCGCACGGCTCTCGATGGGCGTGCGCGCTCTTTTTTCAAGTGTGAGATGGAGAGTGTTCAAAGACAAGCGAGATATAGATATAGATATACATATAGTAAACAAGGGGGAGGTAATTGTGGGATGGCTTAAGACTTCCTAATGGACGGCCGCACAGCTATAAAGCATAAATGTACACTGAATACACTTATTGAAAATAATTAATAGAACATGTATATGTATGTGTAATGAAGGGGAAAAAAAGGGGAGAAAAAAAGGTCTGCATGTATATACCTAAAGTAAATAAATGATTGAAATTAAATAAAATAAAATAAATTAGATAAAATTTAAAATAAATAATAATAAAAAAAATATTTTGTATTAAAAAAAAATAGAAGAAATATATAATGATAAATTATTAATGATAAAAAATGTAATAGTGATAATTAGTAATAGTAATATGAATATGAAATTTTTTTTATAATAAAATAAAAATGAAAAAAAAATATATATAGAAAATAGTGGACCAAAAATGCCATATAGCCGATACTCCATCTAGCCTATACCAGAGCGCTTGTTTTCCCTTATCCATCTCTAATCAGAAGCAGCAGTGCCTTACATCTGGTGGATTTTTATAGGGTTTTGCTTAAAGTGGTACTAAAGTGAACATTTCAAGCAATTGCAAACAGGTAGACTATTTCAGCAGAGACATAATATGTCTCTGCTGCAATAAAACAGACTTACCTGGCTAGTCACAGCTTTCTGTAGAATGTTCACCAAGCTGCACATGTGCAGCTCAGTCTAATTTCTCTGCATGAAGTCTTGGTGCCAGGATGACCGCTGAAGACCTGGCAGCTGTAAGAAGCCAGGGAGAAGATGCTGCCACCGGCAGAAGAGCGTGAGGATGCTAGATCATTGGAGAGAATGTAAAAGAAAAGTATTTGCACAGTGTAGTTCCAGCTTAAGCACAGTTAACGTTCCTAAATTTTCCCTATAGCATAGTAAATCCTTTTAATAATGGACTGAATAACATGTATCCCATAATCTGTTTGTGAAAAATATTGTAAAAATGTACTATAGTTTTTATTATTTTGTTATAGCATATAGCCATATTTGCTGCATTGAGCACTGTCCGGCACACTGTCCTCAAGTGTTGTACAACTTTTATCTAATCCTACTACATTTATTGCCAGATCCTCTCCCACCCTCCAAAGCTTCCCTTGGGTATTGTATCTAAATTAGAGATCGACCGGTTATCGGCAACACCAATATATCGGGGGCCGATATGCACTTTCCCCGATATATTGGAATCGGCCCCTGAGGTTACCGATATTTCGGGAAGGTGCATGTCCTGGGGTGATGCCTGCAGCTAGAGGCATCACTCCGGTACCGGTTTCTATAGCCGACGTTTAGCTGACTTGTAATGACAACCGATGCAGCTGAGAAGCCGCTCCAATGTCATTACAAGGAGCGGGAGGGGATGTCCCCCTCCCGTCGCCTTCCACGGCTCACCCGGGTCTCCCGTCCCACCGGGAGACCCGGGCATCCTACCTCAACCCCCGGAGAGAAAACCTGGTGTAGAATAAAGATGCGTCCCCATGAAAGCCGGTATCCCTGCCGCAAGTGCGCATGCGCCGGTCTCCATGTAAAAAACCCAGAAGTGATGTCATGAAATCACTTCTGGGTACTCGGCGCCGAATTAAAAAAACTGACAGCATTCAAAATAGCCAAACTTGGCCTTTTGAACGCTTTTCAGTGCCGAGGAGGGGTTTGGGGTCTTTTAGATACCGATATCTGATGACCAAAATATTGGTATCGGTATTAAAAAAAATGATATCGTCGATCACTAATCTAAATTATCGTTGGCCTCTTCTGGACACTATCCTCTTGTTTGGTATGACAGGTGATCCAATGACATCACAACTGGCATGCCTAACCCAAATCCTACTTCTTGATCTACATCTTATTTTCCAAACAAAATGAAAATGTTTAACAAGACACAACAAAAGCAGGCTTTCCAACAAGGTATGTGCAGAGCCTGTGAAGATCTTCACTTACCTTTCGCAGAGTCAGTCCAGCTGCTCAGTGGCGATCCTGATCGCAGCCTCATGAGATTTCACGTGCATGCTAACAAAGACTGGATTACATATCTGGGGGGAGCAGCTGTGGGCATTCTGAAACTGGAATTCTTTGACACAACCAGAGGTGTCAGTGATATGAGAAGAAGGAAGAGCTATTTACTCTGCCGTGAAAGCACCTATTTAACGATATGTATATGTATGTAGCAGATTTTCCAGGCATTGAGCCTGAGGTGGGTCTGCCATGGTTACCGGTGACACTTTCTGCCCATTTAAGCTGAATACCCAAGTGTGAGATTGTAGACAATGACCATAACGGCATCTTTGGTTTGTTTTGTTTATTTAATATTGGGGATGGGAGAAAGGAATGAGTGGGATACTCATCTGGCTCAACTAGGTATAAATGGGACATTTTGTGGAAAAATTGCCTTTCAGTGCTGTCTTGACGCTGGCTGGATGCCGACCAACGCTTGCTGGTGCTTGGAAAAACACT